>NC_056729.1:985598476-985630976 GCF_019279795.1 Protopterus annectens
TGGTTTTTAGAAATTCGATCATATCATCTCACCGATAATGAATTTTAAGTTTCTAAAAACTCAATCAACTGATATATATATATATATATATATATATATATATATATATATATATATATATATAAAAATGTCTGTCTTACTGCTAAAATAATTTGAATCACAAAGATTCAAATAAGCATAAATTTGAATCACACAGATTCAGTTAAAGAAAAGTATATATGTATATATATATATATATATATATATATATATATATATATATATATTTATATTGTTGCACCTCCTCACACTCACAGCTAATTCCATATACCAGTTCTGAGAATGTACTACAGTGGGGAAAGGATATATTTGCAATCCCCACTGTACCACAAGCTTAAGGTTGTAAACACCAGCAAAGTTCAAAAAGTTTAGTTCCGTGCACCACAGCCTATAATTGAAGCACTCGAGTTCAATAAAACCCAGATATATATATCTATATATATATATATATATATATATATATATATATATATATATATATATATATATACTTGTGTATGTGTTTGTGTGTGTGTAATGATAACAAACTCAATATACACTGTATTAATGTATTATCTATAAATCTACATAGTCAGTGTTAAAATTTACATACATATTTCACATGAATTCTGTTACATTGTCTCCCTAATTTACTACAAAAATGTGGATTGACATGCTATAAGAGGTTTTCGATTATCCTATATAAACTAGCAAGAGAAGAAGATAAATCAATCGCTCTGTGTAACAAGCTTAACTCACTCTCCCATAGCAGCAAACTGTTTTGGTAAGTAATCAAAGGCTTAGTCTTTGCTGATTTTAAAATCAAATCTCCTCAGGTACAGAACTACTTGACTTAAAAAGAGCCATCAGATCAACCATCTCCATAATATGCCATATCCTACAGATCTTTGACAGAATAACCTGCAACCAAATTATAGAGCATCTCAAAAAATATAGACCACCACTAGAGTCTCAATATAGGTTCTACACACGGAATGACACCTGTTGGCCTTATATACTATCACAGATAAGATCAGCTCTATACCTCAGCAAGAAAAAAAAAAAACAAGAAGTAATGTTACTACCTTTTACTGCCATAAGCAGTACCTTTGAAACTGCAGACCATGTCCTTCTATTAAACAAATACAACCCCCTGGAGTTTGGTCAAAAAATTCATGGCTTGATTCCAAAACTGACAAATTAATGGAACCTTTAAAATCCAGTTAGGTACTGAAGTAACCAAAAAAGGCTCCTCTAACTTAAGGGTCCCCTCAGGTACTTGTACTAGAGCCAATTGTTTTTTCGATCTTTATTAATGAAAGAACCTCTCTACAAATGTTACCCTTTGCGTCAGTGATATGTCCCCTCATAACCTATGTAAACACCAACAATCATACAAACTAACCTACAAAAGGATTTCAACAATCTTTGTGAATGGCTCTGAAACAGCTTTTTATTTATTTATTTTTGTATGTAGGTTTGTTGACTGGGTTAACAGACTAATTCAGACTGGACCCATTTCAACCAAACTTTGGAGTTACAGTGAAAATATGTTGAGCAAGATACAAACATAGTAAATAGTACATTGGGTCTATTAAATAAAGAGTTGTATTGACCTAACAAATAATGAACTGTGAGGTGGTCATTCTATACAGTCTAGTTAATTATAAACAGGTGCAACATTTGAAACCTAAAATATTTATATATCTGCAGAGTTATAAGTGTTAAAGTGATTAAAGAGATAAATAAGCTTTAAAGGGCTGGCTGCTAGTTGGTTAATTATTAATTGTGTTGGTTCATTGGGGTGAAGCAGGAAAATGAAGAGTGTGGTGGAATATTGATGAGAGAAAAATATGAATTATTCAGCACTGACCTCATCAATGCTGGCTTAAATTGCCAGCATTGCTACTAAGCTGTAGCCCTCCCCTAGTATTTCCATGCACACCTGCTTCACCAGAGCAACTGCTTATACCTCTCTATCCTCTGCTCTGTGCTTTCTGAACTAGTAATGAAGTGGCATGGGGAAGATTTGGAACAACTACACCCACCTGAAACTATTAATTTCCCGTCCTCTTACTTTTCCAGAGTCTGAGCTGCTAATAAAACTTGTATCGACTGGGACACAGTCAGGGCTATACCGTCTGCACATCAAAGCAGGCTTCCAACTCAGTCTGCTTAGAACTGATTGACTTCTATGAAGGGAAGAAAGACCTATTAGGGCAAAAATGCCTTAAAAATGAAAAGTTAGGAGAGTTTGGAAGCTGTTCAAGAAAACAGAAAAACACAGAAGAAAGAAGATCTTTAGAGAGGAGGAAGTGGGAGCAAACAGACAAAAGATATATGATAGAAGGATATGAGTATAAGAGTTTAGAAAAAGAGATCATGGAGTGCATTGTTAGAATAAAATTCAGTATAATATGGGAATTTTGGGAAAGAGTATAGCTAAACCAGAATCATTAGTAGAAGCAAGTAAGGCTGACATGGATAGAATAATGGAATTGTGGGGAAAATACAGAGGTTGATAAGGTAAAGTGATAAGGTAAAGTGATACCAGTATACAAGCTCATCTGTATGGAATGCAAATATATGTGTAGAACCAGATGGACATGATTAAAGTGAGGATGAGTAGTAAGTAAATGGGAACATATAGTCCACAAAGTTGAAGGAGAAGAGAGTGGGGGGGAAACAACAGGTTTGACCTGCTTTTGCCATAGCATATGAGTAAGATTACAATGTGCATTATATGCTTATATAATGGGCGGTCAGTCTTAGAAGTTCACAGATAAGGACCAAGCAAGTCTTTACAGTAATGTTTAGTGATCCTTCTTTTCACAGGTTACACTGACACTGACAAGAGATAAATAAAATGGGGGATTTCACACACAAAAAGTACTTATGTTTAGTTTTCACATATGCTTATATTCCTTCCATGGTTTAATTTCTCCAGGTCTTTTTGGTTTCTAGTAAAGTGATGGGAATCAAGCCCATTCCAAATTCAAAGCATCATTAAAGTTAATGAAGTTTGTATTGTTTCAATCTTTGATGTTAGTGAAAAGTGCTCTTCACAGCAACAGAAATGTGCCCAGAACGGACTCCTTCTGTAATACATATGGAGGGATCCCTATCAGATGACTGAGGTTTCAAAGCTTTGAAATTCATATGATCAGGACCATATGATCGAAGTTTTGAAACTTTGAACGTTTTGGATGGAGATCATGGTACCGCGCGGATCTGGAAATTTACCCTTTTCCTCACTGTAGTGCGATCTTGAACTATCTATATTTAATTTGCAGTGGGTGTGAAAGTATGGTCCCAACCACATAAATTTTAACTTTTCAGAACTTTGATCATCTGATAGATATCCATGAGGAGATACATGTTATGGTAGCATATCTAAATATGACTGTAAATTCTTTTATGAAACCCATTGCTCCGACTACTACTGGAACTGTCTGGGTATCCTTCTTCCACATTGCTTTCATTTCCACCTGCAAATCCTGGTATTTTATGACTTTGTGTCTCTCTGTACTTATGACACAGTAATTGCTGGGTGTAGCAATTTCAATGATAACTGCTACTTATGTCTCTTTCTTTTGGACTACTATGTCTGTTTTTCTTACATTTATTTTTTTGAATTGTTGGTAATGCGTGATCCCATGTGATATAAATTTCATCATTCTCTATAATGCTTTGCAACTTATGTTTCCAGAGTTTCTCAGCTACTTCACTATTGTAACGTTTGCAGTATCCTGGGCCACCAATTTTAACCCTATATCTTTTGGTTTAAATTCAACTCTCCTTAACCATTCCTGCATCACATCTTCATCAACATGAGGTGGTTCCAGGAATTTTCTGCACTTGCAACTATATGTATGCCTTTTCCATATTTCTTGTCTTCTCTTCTTATTCTTCTACTTATATTCTTTCTATTGATCTTTGACACATTTAGTTGCTGCCTGATGTTTGTCTACTTTCAGTTTGATTTCCATTCCTGCATGACACTGATACGCTTCTTCTTAACTCAACAGGGAAGTCTTCACAGACTTGTTCTTCTCATGTTTTAAAACTTTCCCTATATTTGGATGTGCTGAAGTCAGCAGATATATATGCAGGCCTGCAATTGCAGATCTATGCATGTAGTCAGTTCTGAAGAGGCCCATACCTCCTTCTGGATGAGGAATATATAATCTTGGTATACATTGATTTTTATATATCATTTGATGAGTGTGAAGCATTTCTCTTGTTTTCCTGTCCAGTTGTTCCAATATCTTTTGGGGCCAGTCGATCATCCCAAAATTGTTAAGTTAGAACAGGAAAAGCAAACTGATGTACAGCTTACATTTTGTTCTTAGATGTCAGGGTTGTTTTCAGTATCACTTTTAGTCTTCTAAAATATTCCTTGCTGAATGTTATTCTCATTGTTCATTCATACCTCTTAACTGTCCACATTTTTGCAGAATTTCAAGATTTTTGCCTCATATTTTTGGTCTGTTCCTCATAAAGTTTTTGTTTTCTGGATTTTTGTGACAAATCAGTGAGGACTGAATTCACTAAATAATGAAACGCATTTGAGTTTCAGACTTCATATAATTCATAAAATGAATGGCAACACATGGCCGTTTGTTCTCGCAACTTTTAGTGCTTTGTCCCTCTATTATTTTTGGCTTTGTCCAAATTCTTTGTGCTAAGAGTTTGAAACCTATGATTATTGTCAATCCTTCATCAATTCATCAATTCCCAAATATTTATACAGTCCCTCCTGCTCAGATTCCTTTGTCTCAAATTCCTTTCCCAGACTGATATTTTCTAGGTGCTGCAGCTCTCTTGCTTTAAATGTTGCTTTTGCACATTTATCAAAACCAAATGACATCTTTAATATCATCTCAGAAGGTTTTAACCACTTGCAGTTGGACTATTAGTTCTTCATGTAATTAACAATACAGTTTTAAATCATCTACGAAAAGAATATGAGGAATCATTACACTTGGTTGTTTTCTGTGAACCATATTGTAACCATGACCAAATCTGTAAAATAGAACAGGTTAATGGGTTAAAGGCAAGACAAAAGAGCAGCAGTGACAAACAGTCATCCTGGAATTTTTATATCTGGGATAATAATTTTCCTTTAACATGGCTTAGGTGCAAAGTGATTTGTCACTATTTCATGGTCACTGTAATGTAATTGATCAATGTATGGTGTATTTTATACAGTTGTAAGCATTTCTTTAGCCATGAATGTGGTGTCCATGCTATACTTAAATTGCCCTGCTTTCTATAATTTTCTATTACTTTATTTGACAACAAATGATCATTTGTTCCATTTGACTTTCTTTTGTAAAACTTTGTTCTAATGCCATGATTGAATTTTCTTCGAAATGTCTATAAACTCTGTCTTCATCAATTCCAATATATAGTTTAAACATCGGCTGAATGCAAGTTATGGTCTATAGTTTTTAGGCTAGCTTACAGGTTCACTTTACGGAGGTGTATTATTTTTTTCTGCGGTGAAACAGGTTGGTGGCTGCTTGGGATATGCATATAAGTAGTTTTTACGCAGGGATGAATCTGTGTGTAAAGGTGCTAATACTTTTGGCCAGAAGCTAGGGACTAGCATCTTTATCACATCATGGTATACATGAATATCGACCGCTCACATGAGCGAATATTCACGTACTCAAAAACGGTATTGTGGGGGGGCTGTGCCCCCCACATCCCCCGCTAAATGTATATTCCTACTCCAAGATGGCACTACAGAGAGGAAAGGGCAGGAATCACAATCTTCACTGTATATCAAAACAAATTCATAAACTTCGAGTACGTGAATATTCACTCATGTGAGCGTTCGATATTCACGTATTCCATGATGTAATATATACCCAGATACTGCATCTGGGCCTAGAGTTTGACATTTAGAAGCTTCTGTTAATTTTGTTTCAATTTCTGTGGCCATTACGTCATCCCATTTCATATACTGTTCATTTGAACTTTTACTGTTTCTTTTACTTCTTCTATCCATTCGGTATCTCTGTTATGTTCCACAGAGTCTTCCTAGAAATTTCTGCAAAAAAGTGTATATTTCTTCTATTTTGGTGGTGATTTTATTCTTTTTGCTTTGTTTTCCAGTTCTCTATAAAACTTTTTGTGGCATCAATTAACTGTTTATTTTGTATTTTTATTTTATATTTATCTGTATTAGGGGAATTCAGTAAAGCCTACACAATTTTTTTTTGTGTAGGCATCACGCCATAATGCTTACATGGGTGTGAACATACTGAGATTCAGTAAGCACTGTTGAATGGTGCACATACATGTGCAGCTAGGGAAAATTCTATGGCATGCAAATCGCTGCATAAGTAGGTGAATCTCATGCAAATGAGGCAGGTAGAGTGATCCAACAAGCAGAAAGGCATCTGTTCATACTCCGTGTCAGAGTCCATAGTGTACATGGAAAAATTCCATGTACAGGAGTCTAGACAAACAAAACGGGATGTAAAACTGTCAAAATGTGTATATAAATCCCCTGAAAATGTTATACTACATACACATATGAGCAAAACTATTATTGTCCTGGCCCACTTCAATAAACACACAACACCGAATAACGTTTGACATCTGTTCAGACTCTGTGTCAGTGTACGTGGGAACATTCCATGTACAGGAGTCTAGACAGACAAAACAGGATGTAAAACTGTCAAAATGTGTACATAAATCCTCTGAAAATGTTAAGCTACATACACATATGAGCAAAACTATATTGTCCTGGTCCACTTCAATAAACACACAACACCGAATGACATTTGACGGCCTTTATTAAACTTCCATAAACATGACTGTTAACCAATAGTTATAAATTTCAACCAAAACATGACATAGATGATAACATCCATGAAAGAAAACATAAAATAACCATAAGGGCATAATAACCACTCACCCTTGATAAGCAGCATCCCAACTTGCTGACTTATCCTTGCACTAACAAGGCGGCATTACCCCACTCACCTTCAATTTATTGAATTACACCACCATTCAAATAAACAACTCTGGTTGCTTATTAACTTATCCAACAAAGCAACTGCTCACTTTCCTTCCAAACTTATTGAATTGCACATCCAACACCAGTGGGGAAACAGAAGAGGACAAGCCTGACCCTCTTCTCCGCCTACCCGCAATCCCCACTAATAAAAAGGGGGAGGGTGGGAGAGTAGCAAGTTCATGCCAAACATGTGACTCCTAACTCAGTTACACACTTGACAAAGCCCTCTAAGCCTCCCGCTACCCTTACCTCATATCCTTCAAAACATCCCTCCATCCCATTTAACCCTATCCTCTCCTTATTCTGTTAATTCCTGCTAATCTATGTATCTAGCTCCTCTTGAAGATGTCCCAGGACAAAATGGTCTGTTCCAAACCTCATTTCTGGATGTCAGAGAGATTTATGGAGTAAGTTAAATTAATAATTTTTGCTATGCACTGCAGTGTACAAAAATGCTTAATAGAAAAAAATAAATAAATAAATTTATATGTGACAGAACTGTATTATAGGACTTTGTGTGGGATCCCTACAATGGTTCATTGCTGCTGTTGATGAGGTAATAGGGCTATGAAGTGTGTAGTTTCAAGGCTGTCAACATGGATATGTAGCAAAATGAGAGGGATTTACTGAATAGCAGAAAGGAGTAATTGTGTTTGCATATCCCCTTCTTGTAGGCTCTTAGACCATGTTAATGTTTACACAGTATGTGGCTGACATCAGAGAGGTGCATCCTCTCACTTCTAGACTCTTTTAAGCTTAGGTGTACATGTATGCAGAGGGCACCACATGGCTGAGCATGTTCATGAGGAAAGATCACCTAGGAGACATTGATGACATAGACAGCAAGTCCTTAAAACTGGATCTATTCAGTTATTAATTATGATTTTTTTTTATAAAATGTGCTGAGTGATGCAGCACTGTGCATGGTGTCGTGCACTGAAATAGGGCCACTAAATGATGTTAATTAGATTGTAAACAGGGAAGACTGCATCATATTTAGCCAATCACACATTCTGGACCTTCAGATGAGCTGTGTAAAATATTCATACCCCCCACATTCTG
The DNA here is from genome assembly GCF_019279795.1 of Protopterus annectens. NCBI lineage: Eukaryota > Metazoa > Chordata > Ceratodontiformes > Protopteridae > Protopterus > Protopterus annectens. Next base: position 985,606,590 of record NC_056729.1, read on the forward strand.
ATTTTCCCCCAGTACTCTGGACCATTGGAGCACAGACTTGGGAATTTTAACTGAGATAATGCTAGGGGCTGCTGCAGATCTGCTACATCTGTATGTGATAGATGCTGAAGTCACTGTTGCTGCTAGTGCTGCTGACAATAGGCCTAGGCAGAGAAGGAGAAGAGTGTTCAGGTCCAGGGTAACCTTCCAGGAACTACATGAGCTGGAGATTGTAGAGCGCTACAGGGTGGACAAGGACATACTACAAGAACTCACTGAGCTCTTTTTCCCTCAAATCAGACTCAGAGCCAACACAAGGGAAGCCATCTCAGTGGAAATGAAGGTATGTGTAGCCCTTAGGATATTTGCCAAAGACCAACTGGGGGCATGATGAGGGTGTCACAGGCATCTGCATCCAGGATGCTTCACCAGTTCCTGGATGCCATGCTGTCACATGCCAGTGAGCACATATCTTTTCTCCTTACCCCTGAAGTGAGGCCAAGCAATATGCAACACTCCTACCATGTAGCACACTACCTTGAAGTACTGAGTGCCACAGATTTCACTCATGTGCACATCAAGCCACCACCCAGTGAGGAGTGTAGAATCTGTGTCAACCGCAGGGGTATCACTCCTTCAACTGCCAGGTTGTATGCAATGCCCAGGGGATTATCCTAAATTTGTGTGCTGGCAGCACTGGCAGTTATCATGTCTCCCATATCTGGCACACATTACAACTGTACCAGATGTTTGCTAGGGAGGACATCCCACACGGACATTTACTGGGGGATGCTGGCTATGCCTTGGAACTGTGGATCATGACACCCATCAGAAATGCACACACACACATGGAAGAATGCCATAATAAGGCACACACACATACTAGGAACATAACAGAGTGTGTGTTTGGGCTTCAGAAATCACAGCTCCGGTGCCTAGATATATCTGGTGGAACCCTGCAGTACTATCTGGCCACATGCGCACATATGTTCACAGTATGTGCTAAGATACACAATCTGATCCTGTGGAAACAGCTGCAGCAGGATCAGCAAAAGGAAGGGATACAAAGCCCCTCACCAGTGCCTAGGTCACCACAGCCACAGTCACAGAGAGACTCGGAAAAGGAACCCCCACTGATGTCCCTGTAGGAAGACGTAGGTTTGCTCAGTACACCATGGCTTTGGCTAAGAGACAACACATAGCACATTCACTGACAACCCATCGACCTAGGTACTGACACCTTACTCCTACTCTCATACGTATATAAAAATTGATTCCTGGCAACCCACACAAACTGTACCTATCCATGTATTGGCTGTGTACTGCTTGCATCAGACAGAGTCAGCCCTAAACTACAGTTCTGTCAACTGCTGCATTGACAAGATAATTCTCTAACCTACACAGTACTTGTAAGGATTATTATGATATGGCATTGCATTTATGGATCTACTACATTTATACAAGCAAATTTTACTGGGCTATTTGGACTGAAGTAACATCCCCATGGGACTACAGATATCCATCCTACTAGCATGTGTCTTTTAATATTCACTAGGCCTCATGCATGGAATTTTCAGTACATCAATCAAGGGAGATGTTACACAGTGAGTTTACATGATATTCAGTCTACTGTGTATCCCAGCAGGACATGTGGTGTTGCTGCCCCACCCCCAGCACAGCAGTATTCCCTTATAATTGCATTAACAGTAACTCATCAGTGGTATATCAGCAGTACAGACAGTCTTGGGGCAATAACATAGAAGTTCCTCAGCCATTCTATGCCTTACTTAACACAGAAATAACAATGTACATATTTATGCTGTTGATTGTGTGGCGAATGACACTCTCTCTGTCAGACATCTTGTGTGGCTCAGTGGAATAGGGAAGTTGGCATGTGTGATGGTGATGATTCTAATCTTGAATTGTCCACTTCTTTTGGATGTGAGGTATTACTATGGTGTGTTTTACAGACTGTCAGTCTGTGCATTATTAACCTCTGTCACATAATAATTACATCAGGCAGCTGTAGAATGTCATAAACAATGTGAGTGACATGCAGCACTGCATAAACAGGGACAAATGTCATTGTCTGTAACACAAAATCCCAGACTGGAATACAGGTAGGTGTGGACTGGTGACAGTTTATATGTAGTGACAATCTCACTGGACATGCTCATATACTTAAACAGAGACCAATTATGTTGCTCCTTGCTCAAAATGACCTGTTATATAAAGATATGTCAGTAGACCCATACATCTATGTATACATATCAGTCTGTCACTATCTCTGTCCCATAGACAGTATATCTGTATATGCATACAAATATATATATATATATATATATATATATATATATATATATGTATATATATATATATATATATATATATATATATATATATATATATATATTCCAAACAATACAATGAAACAAACCAAACTGAATAACTTGTGAAAGCACCAGAGCAAACAAGATACAAGAATATGAAATTTATTAAGCGCTTTTGTCAAAATTACAGTTGACTTCTTCAGAATGATGTATTCATAAAAGAACCACATTATATACCCTAGTTAAAGTCATTAACATACCTAATTAAGATGTACTCTCATTTAAAAAGACAGGCTCCCATATAGTAATAACACTTTAGCAAACCATATAATGTACTATCTTACTTTGTAAAAAACAACTATACAATTTCATCGTGAGAATATACAAGAATTTAACAATATATATATATATATATATATATGTGGGTGTGTATATATATATATATATATATATATATATATATATATATATATATAAATATATACAAAATGACAAGTAAAAAAATAATTTGGTGTATGTGTTTTTTTTTAAATGGCATCAAAATAAATACTATTAATTCATGCATTAAATCATCGTTTTTTTTTTAAAGGTGTTATAATAGTCTGCTTTTAGTTTTAAATAGCTGCTGAGGGATGTTATTTCATTAAGACCAGGAAAACATGTGGCATGGACCCTCAGCTGCCAAATCAGTTCTTTGTACTCTAAAAATAAGTCGAGTGGGCCACCCCTATCATCCATCTCCACATGTTCCAACACCGAAAACGTGAAGTGGTGATCTGGAATATTAGAGATGTGTTTGGCCAGTGCATTTTTAGTGTTTGCCTTCCCTATATCATAAATATGTTGATATACCTGTGTTCTAAATGCATTCTCAGTTTTTCCTATGTAGTATACTGAACACATCTGGCAAACTCCAATGTATACTACATTTTTTGTACCACAGTTGATTTTCTGATTGTAATTCACCCATCCATAATTTGCAATGTGAACTTGATCCACCTCCAAAATATACTTGCATTGGGTACAGTGTCCACATTTTGTCATCCTACCCCTGTCAGTTTTGTTCTTCCTATCTTTATTTTTCTCTAATATGTTTTTCAAACTTGTATCCTTTTTGTACACTACCATTGGGGCTTCACCCAATCTGCACTAGTAAGCTCATCACTTGTTAATATAAACCAATTTTGTTGTAAGTCAAAATCAAAGCATTGCTATAATTGCTGCTATTACCAGTTGTCGGTTCACTGTTACCAAATAGTGTGCCCCTTCCAGATGTATCAAAACCTAATAATGGAAAGAAGTGGCCCACAATTCTCTTACGGGTCACTTCATCCATAAAGGTTTCACAAAGTGCACTGGATAACCTCTCTTCAGCAACATACCCAATAAAGCAACCCTTTCTTTGTAAAATTCATCCAAATTACTTATCATACGAGCAAGTCTCACCCCTTGCCCCTTGACTGGGGCTCTCTTTGATTGTAAGGGGTGTCCACTTTCAGTGAAGAAGGGTGTTCAAGTATGTTGGCTTCCTAAAATTAGTAGAGGAAAATTCTTTATCTGTCATATCTTTGCTAATCTGTATGTCCAAATAGCTGATGCACTCTGTGTGTGTATCCATTGTAAATCTCAGGAAGGTGGTACTAGTATTCAAAAACAGTGAAAATTCTGTCAACTGGTTAGGATTACCATCCCCAAATATTAGGATGTCATCCAAATATCGCCCATAAAATCTACAATATTGCATCCCCTGGGATGTAAAAACCTTTGACAATTCCCACTGAGTAAGTACTCTATTTGCAAAAACTGGGGCACAAGCGGCACCCATTGCAATTCCGGAAGCTTGCTTGAACAAATGCCCTTCAAATGTTAAATAACTATTTTCTAGAACCAATTCAATCAGCGTTCTTAGTGTTAGTATCCTAGAATGTGTAAGGGATGTATGCTGACATAGAAAATCATAAAACAGTTCAATACCTTCACTATGGGGTATTACATTAAATAAATCCTTGACATCTATAGTTGCAAATATGATGTCGTCCCCATAATACTCATGTTTGATTTTCTTTAAACAATCCCATGAATCTTTGATAATATGTGGATGGTCACTTAAACATTGTTTTAACTGGTGATCTATATATTTAGCTATTGTGAGTGTCTTAGAGCCTTTAGCGTCCACTATTGGTCTTAAAGGGGGATTTCTTATGTCTTTGTGGATTTTTGGGATCCCAAAAATAGTTGGGATCCTTGGGTTATTCTGTAGACAAAAGTTGTAGTCTCCCTCTGTAATTTGGTCATTCAGCAATAAATCATATAATACAATGGCCACATTTCTATATGCTATATTCAGCTCATTCCGAGATGTCTGTACATAACCATCACTAAATAAATGACCAAACATACAGTCTTTATATCTTTCCTGATCCATAACAACCATACTGCACCCCCCCCCATCGGGTTTCATCACCCTAATTGATTTATTATTTGAAATACTAGTTAATAAGTTAGATTCTTCTGAGGGCAGGTTGTGATCAGTATAACTAAACTTGTTTTTAGATAAATCTCTGATGTCATTCATGCACATCACTTGGAACAACTGAAGCGCAGGATGTAATAGTGGGTTAAACAAACTGGCCTTTTTACACTCCCTAACATTATTACCATTCTTTACATCATCCATAATCACATTGAAATTAAGTTTCCTGATGTACAACATTATGTCTAATAATGTTCTCTCTACATTGAATTTCTTAGTAGGTACAAAATTTAAACCTTTTTGAAACAGGTTCGCCCATTCCTGAGTAACCAATGCACCAATTAAATTATATATTTTAAAATCCTGGTGGTCATTGAGTATAATAACTTCATCATGTTTATTTCACTATACAGAAAATTGGTTATTGTGCCATAATTCACCAATTCCCCTGTCTGCCCTTCCCTCTCCCCCTCCCCTGGTTGTTCGAAGAGGAAAACTGGTGTCCACCCCGGTAGTTCCCAGTTGATGGTTTCCTGTAGTTGTAGTTCTGTTGCCTGATCCTCTCCGATCTCCTCAGGGGAGGTTCTAAAGGGATGTTGCCTGGTGTGCTTTCATTATTAAACCCTGTTTTATGAATTTCCCCTTCAAATTCATCGTTGACATTGTCATTTTGTACAAAATTATTCCCAACATTTTTTACTAAGGGATATGCTTGTCTCACTTCATATTCTTTATAATCCCTGTCTAAGTTCTTACATTTCTTCTCCTTAACTTTGTTAATAATGTTATCAAAATTAACAAACAATGCATCATATTCGTTAATTTTTGTACTAAAACACAGGTCTTTTTTAATACAGTTGTCAAGTTTGTTAACAGAGTGTTGCAGAACCATAAACTTTTTGCCATTGTCTCTTATGAGCAATTCCAGCAATATATATACATATATATATATATATATATATATATATATATATATATATATATATATATATATACATATATCGCACACACACACACACACACACACACACACACATATATATATATATATATATATACATATATCAATCATACACACACAGCTGCATTTATGTATACATCCTCGTTATATACATAAATGTGTGTGTGGATGTCTGTATTGTCCTACATACCCTGATAATGGTGAGTAAAGTTGCACTATCACACACATATGTTACTTAAAGGAACCAAAGTAAGGGCTCAACAGTAAATAATGCACTTACTTACAAATCCCTGTGCCTGCTGGATGTCACAAAACATACTACAACAGGTGAACAGATGGTGAAATGTATAATTTTGGCTATGGATGTATTGACAGGACACATTGTTCATGACCACAGGCCTGCCTATCCAATGCAAACAGACACATATGGCCAAAATGGCAACTGTAGCCATATAGCTAGGATAAATAACAGTTATCTGACTACTAGGCTACTCTATGCAGATAAAAAGAAGCAATATATCTCTGCAGGCCACAGACACATTCAATACAAGCCTAGTTTATGTAATCCATATGTAGTTTGCCTGCACTCATATATAAAAAAGACTTAAGCCATGGATTGTGCAATAAGTACTGTGATCTTGCGTTAGACTAGATAGGTAGGTATTCTAATCTCACTGCAGGCCATTCAGTGTGTGCGTGTGTGTGTGTGTGTGTGTGTTTGTGTGTGTGTGTTGGTGTGAGTGCTTGCATCTCCCTGCCAAACAGCTTAGAATCCTTCATTGAGTAACAAACTGCAGTGGTGCTACATTTTTTGGCCTTGTAAGTTGGTCCCACCCTTCAAACTGCCCTGTTCTACAATGCCTGCTGATGTTGTATACCTTAAGACTACCAACTGCCATGCTAACATCAGACTTAAGCCATGGTGTGTGTGATGACTACTGTGATCTGTAATGTGTTAGACTAGATAGGTAGGGGTTCTAATCTCACACGTGGCCACTCAGTGTGTGTGTGTGCGTGTGTGTGTGTGTGTGTGTGTGTGTGTGTGTGTGTGTGTGTGTGTGTGTGTGTGTGTGTGTTGATGTGCTTGCATGCATCTCCCTGCAAAACAGCTAATAATCCCTCATTGAATACCAAACTGCAATGTTTCTGTGCTTTTTGGCCCTGTAAGTTGGTCCGCCCTCCAAACTACCCTCTTCTACAATGCCTGCTGATGTCATATACCTTAAGACTACCAACTGCCATGCTAATATCAGACTAAACCCATGGTGTCTGCGATAAGTACTGTGATGTCTAGTGTGTAACACTAGATAGGTAGGGTTTCTAATCTCATTCTAGGCCACTTGGTGTGTGTATCTCCCTACGACATAAATATGATTACCTCAGTGACTTAGAAAGAGGTAGGGTTTTGTAGTATTTTGGTTGTAGAAGGTTATATGGGCCTCTATATGCTTGACCAAAACAATTCCTGCTGATTTCATCAAGCATAAGATGTTCTAAAGAGATAGTAATAGTCGATTTAAGGTGTGGCTCATGCGTTACGTACTGTGATGTGTAGTGTGTACCATTAAATAGGTAAGTGTTCTAATCTACTTGCAGCCAACCTGGACTGTGTGTGTGCTGTGCAGTGTCCTGCAAACATTAATTGGAACTGTTGCTCTCCTCAATGTAGCCAGGTCTGGTTGCTAGAGCATTTTACATCAGCTTATGGAATCATAGGATCCTTGAAATTTTGTAGTCTAATGGCTCTAGAGCCCTTACAATCCTAGCCAAGTTTTTACCCTTATTTACACTATCAGCAAAAACTGACCCTGTCCATGAGGGACACAGGCAGACATCCTGTGGTGAAATGACAGTCACCCAGCCAGTCATACAGATGACATCCAATGAGGCCCAATGAGGTTCTCTGTTTGCCATTAGGCAAGATTCTGCTTCAAAGGTGTGTTAAAGTCTGCTAGACAGATCTCCCACACCAGCATGTATTAGTAATGTTATATTCCAGGTTAATGTCTTTTCAGTGAGTAATCCATGTACCATGCCACCTACAGATATGCAGCATTTCCAATCAGGCAGGGGCACACATTACCCAATATGCAAGGCAAGAGGTCACCTCTGTGTAATTTATATGCCACAAGCTACAATGACAGTAATTTTAGATGATCCCCATTGAACAGATACTGAAGACTTAATGTTCCCTTGTGATGGACCATTGTATTGTGTGCAATTGCCAGTAGTGCTTGGAAAGGTACATTACCAAATAGTCTTTGCACTCATATTGGCATGCTGAGGGAAGTGTATATGGAAGTTATGAGTATGTCAATTTTGGGTGACTGTGTCCTCAGTTATGACATATGATTCCCATCATGCCACTAGGGAGACAAGGTGATCTCTAGTACATTAGATGTAAACCTGTGTGGCCAGGTTTGTGTGCCCAGGTCTATGAACCCTGAGTATGTACATGAGATGTTACTACTGATGTGCTACTTAATGGGAATATATGTGTTACAGATGGAAATTATGCTACATATATATATATGCATGGAGTTTACAGCCATTAGTATGTCAACAGACATTTGTTCACCAATACCCTTGTGTAGAATATTGACTTAACTCACAGATTATATGACCACTCGCAGTTTGCAGGCATTAGCCAATGTGGTCAGCCATAGACATTCAGTTTTCACTTGTATTGTGGTTAAATGGATTACAAGCCCTAAAGAAACCAGGACTGAGCCCTGTTGAACACAGCTGCTTACAGATCAGCTATTGGAAGCAGATTCCCCTATTTTGAGTATGTGTTCCATCAGTGAGATACTTATTGAACCCTATAATGATATTACAGTGGATGCCAAAGTGGGTGCTTTTGTCAATGATGCCTGAGTGGGGGATAGAGACACACACAGCTTGGCTAAGTCCAGGGGGGTGTATGCCTTGATATAACCTAACCCACATCCTTGGTGACTGCCTCAGACATGTCCAACAGGTTTAACAGCCATGATCTTCCTGACAGAAATCCAAACTGTGTACAGTCAACTGTTTGTGGGGGAGACTAATTTTGTCACATACTGTTTCTGTACAAAGTCACAACAACACTATGTGTTTCTTTTTAGTTGAGGAGGTTGCACCATTCATTTTAGGGGGGCCACCTTCACCCTAACTGTCACACAGCAATGTCCACCTCTCATTGTACAGCCTGCTAAAGGCAGTTGTCTACCAGGCAGGTTTGCTTTGCCATGAGGTGCTCGTTTTCCTCCTGTCAGGTACAGCCAAGTCTATGCAGTTGTACTGCTGCTTACATACACCATGGGTGTAGAGCTCTGCATACTTCCCTGTCCCATCTGAAGGGGGAGGTGCAGTCAAGCTATGTAAACCATCCCTGCTTTGCTTTGTTGAAGTATATTTCTGTATTTTCTGCAGGGGGTATGTCTGATACATACTTTTTACGAGACTGATCTGTGGCCAGATCTCACCAGAGAGGATCTCACAGTGGGTGGGTTGCAGTGGTCACCCATATTGGTAAATGCATGATGCTCTGCATTGGCTCCTCTTGTGGGGGTGTCAAGGCACTGGTCCAGAGCATTGTAGTTATGAATGTTGACTAACCTTTGGGCAAGTGAGCTTCAGCACGACTAACCAACACAGGTGGTGATTACTTAATGACACCCCAAACCATGATGTACTGATGTATCTTTATAGACACAAGTACTTAAAAAATAAGCGCAATGGGTGTCTGGATTCATGAACTTGCTCCTATAGCTGACAATGCCTTGATTAGGTGCCCTTCCAGCAGTAAATTGCACCTGCAGTGTCCCCATAAAATCACAGTGATTCATCAAATTTGGATGTGTATCTATAATTAATGAATATGTATAAACACCTGCGTTGCCTTCCACGCTGTCAGTTTGAGGTCTGAATATGTGGAAGGACATGTAGTCTGGTATGGCTGTGGTGCTGTCCACAGCCTTGAACCAAGTGTGTTTGACTGCACAAATGTCTGCATATTCCAAGCTGGGGACACCTTCCACAGAGTTGGTTTTAGTGTTGCCATTCCCAGCATGTATAACCGTGATGCTGTATGAATATGGCATTCTCATTGGAGAGGTTTCCCTCCAGACAATGCCTATAAGATGCACTGTGGGGGTGTCAGCAGTCTTGGCCAGTACTCAACATCCCAAGAGTGAGAGATGAAGACCATCTCTGGCAAAGCATTGATGTCTGTTGAGTAAGTCATCCCAGGTAGACATGTAGTAGATCCCCTTACAATGACACTACATGCTGAGGGAGTTATTGACATCCATCATTTTCTGTGTGTATTGAGACATCATCCTAGGTGAGGGTCAAATGCAACTGAAAGCTATGGGCATACCCGTGAGAGACACAGAGTGTTTAAGCTCAGTCATGTGTATGCATATAGTCCGGTGATGGACTGCACAATATTATCCTTTTGGAAATCATCCACCCCTGGAAAATATAATAGTGTCTGCACATTGCACACAGTTGAGCCATTACTCAGGGACTTATGGACACAGAGAGCAATGTAGCCTTTGACTTTCACTGGTCAGTAAGATGTGGGGATCCATTCAATTTTGTACAACCTGTACAGAAAGGTATGGCATGTAAATTCCAGAAAGTCATTGTTATTCTGTATTTGGCACTTATCACACTTATGATTGACAGTAATGGGTCTTTGCTATGTCACTACACAGGCATATCTTACAGCTATAGCAGTCACATAAGTCCTATGGTAAATCAATACATATTGTAGATAACATGTCCTATGCAGACAGTGTCAAAGCTGTATATGTGTAGTCTGTCTCCTACCTGCTTTGAAGGAGATGTGTATGGCTGCCATTCAAGGAGGTGTCAGATCACACTATGTACCTCCCACTTATTCAAGACAGGACTAACACATGTATTACCTGTTCTACACACCTACACCTTCACTGTGGTATAACTAGTACATGGTGGAGAGACAGGTATGTAATCCAGATGCTACAGCCTATGTGTAACAAGCTGTCTATGCATTTGAAGCACACATCTGTTGTAACACACATCATGTGCAAGTTACACAATGGGATGCAGAGCAAGACAATCATAACTGGTTTAAGACAAATGTCTGTAATGGACACAGGAAATTTGTAGATGGGTCATTTCCATCACCACAGCTTGTAGATGTGTTAGCTCCCAAAACCATGGTGACACTTATCAAGGGTATCAGACCTTTTCATAGATTAGGCATGCATGAGTAGGCTGAGTGATGCCATTGTCCTTGTTAGCCTGTTATACACATATGAACCTATGGAGCCATGCACCTATAGTGATGTACCTTGCTGAAGACATATTTCTTCTGTGCTGAAATTCCATCCTGTGCTTCTGGTTCTATTGCTTCTGTGTATCCACAGGTGTCCCCCACAGACTCCTGAAACAGAAACATAAACAGGTCCATGACACACCTTTCATTGTGTAAGTATGCAGCCATGACAACATCATACAATGTAAGGTACACAAAATAATGTGGCTTACTCAATACAAATGTCAGCACAAAGTACCTGTCAGTGACCAGTATAAGTGGCATGGCAAAGGCCACAATGGATTTCACAATTACATATTAATTTATATAGTCAACCTGCGCCTCAGATACATAGCTTCATTTCCCTGCGTCGATGATGAGGATGACAGGCATGTGGCACAGGTATCATCCCTTCACAGGATGTTGTGTGGGGGGTGCAGGAGGTCTAGGCTGACCCAATGCATGTGTGTGAGTCAGAAAGGGAAGCAGGCAAGATGGACCATGGAAATGTGCTGTGTGTGCCTGTAGGTGGCCTGATTTTGACAGTGGTGTGTGAGTGTATGTGTGAACACAGTCAAGCTTAGTTCTTACCCTACATGTTGTGTATGTTAGACATCTTTGAACCGTGCATGGTAGAGTTAATAGTTCACCATCTCCTCCCCCAAATACAGGAACTGCCTCTGCTAGGAGTTGCACTGGCACCTCCATGCCCAAAGTCAGAAGTGGTGCTACTACCTGATGGTGACTGCTGTCTGCTGGGACTGTGTCCTCCACAGGAACATCAAGGACCATGAGCCCATGGCCTGCCTGTCTTGGTTTGGACAGCACACTCCCCTCTGGAGTGCTGGATGCACTGCCACTACTGAAGCGTGATTGTGCATGACCATGTGGACTCTCAGCAGATGGAGTTGCTGACCGACATCGACAAGTCTGACCCTCAACTCCAGCCAAACATTCCCTCATAGACAATGTGTGTTCCAAGACAGATATTCTGAGATATGTCTCAGACCAACATCTTTACAATGCATCAGTGAAGCAATCCAGGGTATCAGCAGTGCAGTGGAGGCAGTGATGGATGACAGATTGTGCTGCATCCGTAACACTGAATATTTATCTGGAGTTCCTTTTGGAATGTTCCTGTTCCTCCATGATGGCCTGAAACATGCACGAAATGATCCATGATGGCACACCTTCAACATGTGGCGGAAGGGCAGCAGGCCTCCTACGAGCACCCCTATCAATCTGTCTGTGTGGAACCTCACCAGATCTTTGGCTATGGCCAGTGTCAACACTCACTGGAGCCATAGTTGACACACTTTCCTGTTGAATGTCCCCACCCTCTGACTGACCAATATCTGTGGCCTCTGGGGACTGCATATGTGTAGGCATACTGACAGTCTGTGGTGATAATGAGGGCAGAAGAAGGATGTAAACCTCTGGGACATATTCAGCCCTTGAAGCCCTCACCTGTGCCTCACTTTGGCCACCATCATCATCAGAGTCTGAAGAGACACTGATAGTAGGTTGTGTAGGAGACAGAGACCACCCCCCCCCACCAGTAACTGTGATAAAAAAGGAAAAAGCAGTATATTAATACCTGCACTATTACGCTTTGCAGGACTATGTTGCAGTATATGTAAAGCTGTATACACTGTTGTCACTATTACAGACCTGTTTAATCCCCAACCTCATATAATAGGACATGAGGATATTACGTTTCCCACAAGCATCTGTAGTTATTTGTAAATGAAAGCTCTTAAAACAGCAATCTCATCAGCAACAATGAGGTACACTATTGACTTTTGTCAGTACTCTGCACAATTGACACATATGGCAATCTGTAATGTTCTGACAATACTGTCACATCTATCATCAGTGTTGTCACACCTACAAGGCATAGGTATGACTCTAAAGTGTGTACAGTCAGAAAATATCTGTGCAGTTGACAATCATGCCGACAGTACAGCAATCCATCCAGCAGGCCTGGGATGGCATTTTAGGGAATACATTGCAGTAAATCTACATCTGTAACAAAACAGAGTTGTGCTTAACAGGAGCAGGACCACAGCCTTGTGTGATTCCTGATGGACCTGTTAAAACGTGAGGGAGAGGTAATGTAAACACCATCGCATGTTGCATTATAACAGAGTAATACATCCATATATCTCACATTTACAGTAGCTATTTTGTTAATTATTATGTTGGTCAAAATCTGATCATGTGATTCAAAGTTCAGTTAAAATCCAGCCTTCAAAAACAAACACCTGACACCCATGTAAAAGTATGTACACCCTGACACACTGAATACTACAGTATTCCAATGCTGATCCATCTAAGCCTACGTGGATGCTTCTCTGGTGTGGAAACAGTGGCATTCACATACACGATATATGGTGTGATGGATGCCTGAGTGCTATCATGTGTTCCTAGGTTCACCAGGAATTCTTCAATGACTGAGAGTTTTTGTTCCACTGCAGGCCCTCCACTGGTCACACCACAATCCCTGGCCACATCTGTTGCTTTTCTGCATGCAGCATTTATCATATCTGTTGCACAGTGTTGAAACTGTTCATATGTCCTGTTCTGATGACCTATGGCATTAACATCACGGACATCAGCCCACAATGCTGCCCACTGTTCCCTGTTTTGCCTCCATGTAGACAGTAAGAGTTCATGGCATTGATGGAGGCTTCCAGAATTATATCATTCTCTTCAGCTGTAAAAGGGGCATGGCATCTTCCATACATGTTTCCTGAAAGACAACTAAATGGGAACACATGTCAGGATCACATACATGGGAGTATACTATGTAGAAATACAGAATGGCTGGCAGTATCCACTGTTTGATCACATATGTCATATTCCTCAGTGTGCAAACATACTAAGGGTGTGGATACAACTAAGATACTAGCAATAGTCAGCTATTCCTGTTTGTGCCATGGCAGATACTGCTGTATGATCATACGCCCAACACAGGAGTCCATTGTAGTGTGTGCCCTAGTGGTAACCCCCCTAATAATATGTCAAAACAACAGTGCCAAACAAATAGCAGTGTGCTATTACAAAACTATAAAGGGGCATTCCCACAAGACCAGTGTGCCACATTGACAAAAAAAAATTCCACTCTTGATGTACTGTTATGTCCTCTGTATGTGTAACAAATCTGGAGATCAATGACATGTCATCATTACAGTTCTAAGAAAGGCGTAATGCTGTAATCCCCATTCCCCCTAAGTATATTCACACCTCTGCATCATATTGTAAACAAAAAGGTTACATACGTGATGGAGTACAATACTCCTCTCTTAATATGTGCAGATATGTAAAGTTTTTGGCAACGTGTTTACTGTGTGAAGAAAGTGTCATACAGAATGGCCAGCTGACCATAGCCAGCTATTTGCCCTTTTAACATGGTTCTCATTACGATGTGACTGGCTCTTAACCAATCTGTGGTTCTGAAATGGTAATTGCAGCCAACACAGCTGATTTGCAGTATAATCAGCCAATGGCATGCAACCACAGAACAGGATATAAGGCCTTCATGTAGATTAGAATCCCTTTCTCATATGTTGTGCTGGAAATTACTGGAGTCAAGCTACTACCTCATCCCAGAGAGTATGTCTTTAGCAGATACTTTTACAAAAAAACACAAGTAACCGTATACAACTTGTGAAACACACAACTTTCCATTAGAAGGCGAAGGCCGAGGTACTGGAATTGAAGTAAAGACATTTAAAATCCAGTTTGGGCTGCTATTTACGTTTTTGGTGACCAGCTACTTTTACATACAGATGTGTGTGCTACAGGCTAAAGCTGATGAAGCACGCAGTAGGAATAGGCAGAGAGTGTGAACACTTTAGAGGACAACAAGCTGTAAGAGTTACTGTGAGAGCTGTGTCAGCCTTGTCGTAGAGACAGAACCCGATTGAGGGCACCCATTCCACTGCAAATTAAGGCATGTGTTTAAGGTAAGTATGTTACCCAACGGCATCATTAACAAAGTAATAGGCAACATTTTTGTTTTATCCTTGAGCAACACAGGGGACAAATATACCATTATGTCAACCATTTGGGCAACTGCCAGGCCATGTGTTGCATTATGGTAGTCATTTGGAATGTGTGTGCTGCCAGACCTTGTTACTAGCAGGACTTCCATATGTGTATGTTAGCTGTGCAGCTGTGATAATCTCTAATATCATTATGAAATGAATGTGTGCTGCGCTCTGATATTAGTCGGCCTCATTTGCATTACCTAAGTTAAAATCCTCTGTGAATGCATATTAATGCATGACCTGATACTTTATGCACTTTATAGTGTTGCTATAGGGATATTTCAGCTGTTTCCTATCTGCAGGCCTTTGACTTCCACCATTGAAAATAAGATATTGCATTTGAAATGCAGTGTGTGGATGAAGAGTGGATGACTCAGTCACTCATTGATGGCATCACAATAAAGTAATTTAAATGTTACACACCACTGGATTTGAGCCAAGGACCATGTGTGGCAAAAATTACTGTTTGCAAAGCATTTAACAGACTCAGCTACTGAGTCACTGTTGCAACATGTGTATTTCTAAAGATATAAGTGCACACATACAGGCTGTGACATACCTCCATTACATCCATTATTATGCGCCTGGTTTTATAGGGATGTATTTCTCCACCAGAGTCTCAGCTGAACATGCATTTTGCCATTAATGTTTTTAACAGGTGGATTTCTAAATGTTGCTGATAAGTGTGCACATTTACCTGTTATTAGAGACCTCACTTTCATCCATTATTCTGTGTCTGGCTTTCTAGTGGTGTAGTCCTGTACCAGACTTCAAGGTACACTCCCAGTTTTTCCATTACTCTTTCAGCAAGTTTGAGTGACACAGCACAATGCCCAGCTCTGCTTAAACATGCTTAATGATGGTAATTTGCAATTACTGTGTTTTGCTTAAAACACCTGTTTGAATTAACAGCTGTGTGGCATAGCAGGTTGATGCAGTGGTCTGCAGGTGCAATGGGTTTGGGTTCGAAATAAGGCACAAGTGTACATTTTGTACATGTTTATTATCATTTCAAACACATATTTCACTACAGTTCCATTTAACTGAACTCAGTGATGCTGCGTGATGCTCTTTTTTATTTTTATTTAAAAAAAATAAAAATGGGAAGATAGGACAGTGGTGAAATGGGGTGCAAGCAGGGGGAAAAACATAGTGAAGACAGGTAAAGGTGTGCAGGAAGGGTGTAGGAAAGAACCATAGCTAACCATTTCCTGTACTGCAACAACTGTGCACTTTGACAGAATGTGTAGAAGAATTTGGACTGTCAACTCCAATGAGAGGGGTGAGGACAACATAATTCCATTGTCAAGCCAATTGGACCAAATTACGTGTATCTGGTGGACATGTGAGCAAAATTGAGAGCTATTTATGGGACAATTTATTTTTTTGGACAGGTGCCCATTTTTTTATTTTTTTTGTAAAGTGAGAGTGGTGTGCTGGGGAAGGGAAATAGGTATGCATCGGGGAGATAAGTTGGAAAGATGAGGAATCTTTTGCAGACAGACATGACAGCAGACAAGGTTGGTGTGTGACACAAGAGGGGGGTGAACACCTTGGATGGGGAGAGTATTGTGGAATCCCAGTCTCAGGTGCCTCCATGAGGTAGAAGTGCGACTCAAGTCCCCACCCATGGGACTATCAGCACAGCTCCTTCACTGCCCTGTGGTGGCAGTGGTGGAGGCTGGCATCCAGGGTGAGGCTGCCCCACCAGAGTGATGAGCATGCCCTCCATCCTGAACAGGTGACATCAAAAATTTAGGAAAAACATCCTGCTCACCAATCCTAGTAGTTCATCACAGGTAAAAAAATCACTCCCATACCACCTCTCCCAGAGTGGGGCCCAGCACCAGCTATGGGGGTGGAACTGCCAGATGTGAGAGGAAGTGCAAGGGCAGCAGAAGAGGCATCTCCAGGCTGTGGCCCAGATGTTCTGGGCCCCGGTGCTATGACCAGAAGAGCCAAGATAGGTGGATCACCTGGAACTGGTCTACCTCATTGCACTGTAGTAAATTATATATAAAGATAAGTTAAGATTAGTAATAACCAAACCAATGTTAGTATTAACATAATGGAATATAATATCAATTAATCCAAATACATATTAAGGTATATTATGTGGAACACAACAATAAATAACAAAACAGTAAGTATGTTAACAACAAACTAGTATGAAATAAATCATAAGGCCAACATAATAGTTAGTTTAACAGAATATATTAATATTAAATCATAATAGTAAATAACATTAATAAATTATTTATGATGGAGGGAGAAAAACATACCATTAGTGAAATCACAGATGATATTACTACATAGACTATTAATAAATACTTCTACAGGTGTGCAGTGTCAATCGTGACTACAGTGACTCCAATTCTTCTACAGATGATGTTGCATGTACATACCTCTCAAGCTGTTAGCATGGGACAGTATGGGCCAAGCACTGACAAATGCAGGTGCACAAATTCACAGAACTGTTTCACATACTGTGCTCATACATTACTACCAAGGTGTTCTGTAAATGGATTTGCAATTACATTGCATTCCAGGTAATCATTTATCTGCTAATCAAGGACAGGACAAATTGGGCAGTTGTCATTACATTACAAAAAATCATGACAGTTGAGAGGTATGTTTGTGTACATTAAGTAGACTAGACAGCCCCTCATGTCTTAGCTGACTGGCAAAGGAAGTAGAACACAAAAGCAGTGACTCCAGGGGAAATGCACACTGAAGGTAACAATTGACTGCAGTGACATTATAACACACATGCAATGAATACAGCCCTACTGCAATTATTTGAACACATTACTTATCAAAGCACAATCCTGATTTAAACATTATCATTATTGTTCCTTCAAATCTGTTACTTATACACATGATATCTGCCCAGAAAGTGGGCTACCTTACCCATATACTTTGTTCCTGAAGTGAGAAGAATAGAAAGTGCTATGTGGCTGAAAGTGGCCTGAAGACAGCCCTGAACTGTACTGTGATGTGCAATACATTTATCAGGCAATTACTTTTACATTCTTTATTACTTTCCTTTTTACAGTTCACTGGTATCACATTAGAACACACATGCAGTGAATACAGCCCTACTGTAATTATTTGAATTAATTACTTATCAGACCATAATCCTGCTTTACACTTTAGTGTTGTTGTTGCTTAGAATCTGTGAATTATACACGATATCAGCCCAGAATGTGGGCTAACTTACCCATATATGTTGTTCCTGGAGAGGGAGGAATAGAGCGCGTTATTTGATTGAAAGTGGCCTGAAGACAGCTCTGGACCATGCTGTGAGTTGTGCAATACATTTATCAAGCAATTACTTTTGCATCCTTTATTGATTTCATTATTACAGTTGACTAAAGTCACATTAGAGCACACATGCAGTGCATACAGCCTTACTGCAGTTATTTGCACATATTACTTATCAAACCACAATCCTGCTTTAAACCATATTGGTTATTGTTATTGGCATTGTTTACTGTTTATTGCACTACAGTTATCAGAAAATATCTGCACTTACCACACTCACGGCATATCCTGGTTAGGTGCCATGCATGATACTGGACATTGTGAGCCCATTCAGCTGCAGCTGTTGGAAGAGAACTAACCATTATGCATACCAGTTTTGCACGGATTCAGCTTGCATTTTAGTAAAATAATAACAAACATACTTACATATCTGTGGGGCATGCCCACCCCTAGCCTCTTGGAACCAGGTGTTCAAAGTTCCCCCTCTTGCTTTGCTTCAGGTCGTCATAGTGGTGGTAACACTGCACAATAGTGCAGGGAATACCATTACCATTGGTAAGATCCATGGCCAACCAATCCTAGGCTTCAGCTTTACATTCTGAGCCCTGGTAATTGCCCTGCAACAGCCAAGATTCATAGTTCTAGACCAGGTGTCCAACAAATACTCTGGCCTCCTGCACACCTCACCTCTGAGCCAGAAAGTGCTCTCCCTTGCTAACACCATCTGGCATATCAACAGTTTACTATGGACTCCTATGAATGCTGTGAATTCCCACCTATTAGCCTTAATATAGGTTGCTTTCATGCCCTTACACATCATAGTGTAACATTCAAAAAAGCTCCACGTTGCTTAGCATTGCATTGCACAAATCAGCTTAGCGGAGCTGAGCATCAAGTAAACTTGTACACTGTACTTTAACGGAGCTTAGCAACATGCAAACAAGAATAGATATTGACCATGCTTAAGCAGTGCTTAGCACTGCACAGCTTTTCCAAATGTAACAATTTTGTTTTTGAATTAAACCATCCGTTTGGTCACCTCACACATTTCCACAGCAATAAATGTAAAAAAGTATGACTGTTGAGGATTCAAACCCAGGAATTACTACATTTTAACCTCCGACTCTACCTATTTAGCAATTTAGATAGTGACAAATCCAGTATACCTTCAAATATATTACTAAGCTACCTGTTAGCATTGCTAATCAAAGTACCGCGCAAATGTCCATTCAAAAAAATAAAATAAAAAGATATAGACAAAAATACATAATTAATTACATCTGTTTCTGTTTTTAGATGTCTGTCAGAGGTCACCTGTGCATGTGTAAGTGCAGCTCAGCACTGCTGCACTTTGTGCCTTGTGTAAACAGGCATTAAAAGAAAGTAAAATAAATAATTAATTGCATCCGGTTTCTATTTTTAGATGTCTGGCAGGTGTCAGCTGTGTATGTGTAGGTGCAACTTGGCACTACTGCACTCCATGCTGCCCTGCACAAACTGGCATTAAAAAAAATTAAAAAAAAATTAAAAGTCACATATATTTCGACACTAGCAAGGTATAGTACAGGGATTCTTATCCTGTACATAACATCTGTCCAGGAATTTCCTGGACAATCCACAACCACAGGACAACCTCTACACTACGGCCTACATGGATTCAATATCCATGTTACTATGATCTTCTGCAGCAGCGCACCATGATTAATATGCATGGAGTGTTACCGAGGGAGAACCATAGCTATGTACATGGGTGCATGCCATATAGGCTCTACATGGAGCCTACTTGGATTTATTGAATCTTGTTGGGTATCTTCCAATTTTGATCTGCCTGTGGTGATGTCTATAGTTATTTGCAATATTGTAAGATAGATCCTGATCTGTTCTGATACTGCACATTGCTTTTATCATGTATTTCTAACTATTTTTGTTGAACTGTTCCATTTTCTATACTCCTGTAACAGTGACAAATTTTGTTTTTATTGCTTTGTAGTTTTCTCTGTTTGATGCTTCTGTGAAGGCTGCCAGCCCAGCTAGCTAGAATTTTGTAAATAATTCTATGTCACTTGTGAATATTAATACGATCCATAGGCTTGTCTTACAAATGTAAGAGAACTATATGTTATGTATGCATTAAACTGCTGGTGCAGAAGTGTGTGTTAAACTGTATGTTATGTTTTGAGTTTCAAGAATGTAATCACAGTGTACTGTACTGGAAATGAACAGAGTTAACTTGCAAAATCTAAGAAAATAAGTGAATTGTTTACAATGGTGTTTATCTCAGCTCGGAGACATAATGTCTTCAGATAGAAATTCTTTCTATTGTCCAAAACAGAAACAATTACAGGTTTCAAAGGTAAAAAGTGTTTAACTGTTTTATGACTTCCAGTTCCAGGCAAACTTCTGAAAAATAAATATTTTTAACACAGAGGTGACAAAGAATGATGTAATCTAACCCAGCAGAAATGTTTGCTAGTAACTTAAGAACTATCTCCGAGAGTAAGTCTGTGCATTTTGTATTTGTCTTTGGATCTGACAACATCCTCTCATCAGCACTTGTCTGGCTCTGTAAGTAAGACTTAGATTACAGTGATTTCTCTTAGAGATAGTTAGGAATATAGTAAGATTAGTTTAGATATTTTCTGCATTTATGTGAGACTGCCCTGCAATGTTGTTTTAAAATATTTCCTGTGATTCTGAACTCTGTTGTCACTGTGTTGAGTTATTGAGTATTGTCTTGTGCTTTTATTATTTATTATTAAATATATTCAAACATGTTAATTGTGGATGTTTTATTTAGATATATTTAAGCTCTTAGAATACTTGCATATGTATTTGGTGACACTGTACAGGCCACTCTTAAATAGCCTTAGGCTTGGACTCACTTACCATTTGGATAATAGTAACATTATACAGCAGAATTGGTCAACCTTTGGGAAGGGCCTTATAGTAGCAGCTGGTACTAGCTTATAGTCTGGACACAAGGGGGCATAGTTAGTGAACCTGTTTCAGCCTCCACCAGGAGTGTCTGTGTGTTTGTATATAAATCCAGTCACAAAGTGTGTGTGTGTGTGTGTGTGTGTGTGTGTGTGTGTGTGTGTGTGTGTGTGTGTGTGTGTGTGTGTGTGTGTGTGTGTGTCTGTGAATGCATGTGTCAGCTACTTGGGCAGGGACATGAAGCACTGGTTGGACAGAGAAGGTACCGGAGGTTTTGGCTTGATCACTCGGCTGAGATCTTAACTCTATAGCTATGCCAATGGGGAGTCTTATTGGGGATCTGGAGAAAGAGGGAGAAACCAGCCCCAGACTGACTGTGATGTCTGTGTGCTCTTAAGGGAAATTGTACTTTACTGTGTGTGTGTGCTTGTCATCCTTCCAATGTGCACATCCCTCACTGGTGCTAGTGGTGAGGATTGAGGCTCCTTGATTACTGGGCCAGTACAGGGGCATCACAGCTTCTATGATGGGATTTGATTTCTTCCCTTCCATTCCCTTATTGTTGTGTGTTTTTATGGTAAGACTTTATCTGTTATTAATTTAGCTGCACAGTAATATATCCTATTTACTTCTGTTATAGCACATGACTTTCTGTTAATAGTCTTAATTACTGTGCTTATCTGTTTTATAAGACTTTTAACATTTTAGTCATATTGACTTTCTGCAATGTATTTCTTTCATCGGTACTTACGTATTATCGCAACCAGATTTTCACGGTTGCGAAATGTGCAAACACCACAGATAGGATGAAGCAATTGAAACTGTCTTTGTAAATGTGTAATAGTACCCCAAAACTTTACATTTACTGTAAAGTGGTGTTCAGAGTGTGTTTTGCTGGGGAATGACTTCAGATTACCTTCGGGAACAGAGACAGTGGAGAAAACCACCTTCCTGTTTTTTTGCGTGTATTACATAGGCACCCTACACTTTTCATTGCAGCTATCATACTATCGTTCATCTCATTTTGAACCTGCAGAAGAAATTCTTCAGTGAAGTAAAACAGACACTGAGAAATTGTTTAACCCACACTTGCTTACTTTTAACCATTATTGTATTTACAAATTGTTAAAAAAAATAAATGTCACGAAAACCATCACAGCTATGGCTGTGTTTGCCTTCTCTGAAAGATTCCTTCCACACAGTGAATGCAATCCATCCATCACACCGACAGCAGGCATGACAATGCAAGCATGCAAAAAACAGGAAGAGGGCTTTCTCCACTGTTTTTGTTCCTGAAGGTAATCCAAAATTATTCCCCAGCAATACACACTCTGAATGCCACTTTACACTGTTTCATTACCTCGTTTGTACCGAAATAAGCGAAATTCGCAACCGCAAATATCTGGTTGCGATAATACGTAAGTACCCTTTCATCAATCTTAATACATCTATCCATCTTTATTAAATTAAGCAACTCTTCCCATACACAATTTTCTTCTAAACTGAGGGACATTCTTTGCTTTCCATTTCCTGTGGGCATTCCACAGAAAGGTCTAGAACATTTTCCTGTGACATATTCTCTTCAGCTGCATTCTGTGTCATCTGTTGCTATACTAATGGTACACTAAGTACAGCGGGAGATAAGGATGAAATGGGCAAAGAACTAAGGATGAAAACAAGCCTTTTGGTATGAAACCCCACTTGATGGCAAATTTATTTTATTTCACTTTTAATTTAACTGGGGTAGACCCCTTATCTTAACAGACCAATTTCAGTCTAAGCCTGGGAGTATAAATGTCTTTGTTATGCTAACAAGGATGTACAGCACATGTGAAACAAAGTAAAATGGCTTAAGGAAGAAATGACATCAACAATTCAACTACAGCAATTGCATCAGTTGAAACAGAAATAAATGATTTAAAACAAAAAGGGTCTATCCTTTATACAAAGAAAAAGAGGAAACTAGATCCTCAGGAAAAAGATAATTTGCTAAATTATCTAAATCAATAGCGAGTGGAAAACAGTGAACCTGCTGAAAAGTATTATGAAAATATGGTGTGCAAAATTAGACTTGTGGGAGCACACAGTTCGTGCAGATTAAGGGGGTAAGTAGTAGTCAGAGGTCACAGCAAGTCATCTTTAAGATTCATAAGTATAACACGAAACAGAGGGTCATGGTCTAAGCTTATGAAATGAAAGCATTATCTATTCCAAGTCACATAAAGTGTTTTAGAATTTCTTTATTGAAAAAAGCCTCCATCAGAAAAGGTAGACTTCAACAAAATTTACTGGCAGTAATGTGGCTGAGCAATCAAGACTGACAAGCAAAAAAGAGGCAAGCAACAAGTCACACATTTCCCCTATTCACTTATATAGGCACACAAATGCATTTATACACACACACACACACACACACACACACACACACACACACGCGTGCGTGTGCACACACACACGCACATCTCTTTGGTATAGATATGTGTTTCTGAATATGCAGAGTAGCAGAAAGTAAGACAGAGGTGAGCAACTCAAATTCAGATGATGAGAGAACAGAATGGCCCTGATGTTTGCAGTGAGACAGATGGAGAAGATGATGGGTGTGATGACAGTCCAATTGATTATTCCTAGACTTAAAGAAAGCATATGACAAGGCCCCAACAAAGCTGTGATTATTTGAAGTGACAGAAATATGAACAAGGATTAAGAGTGGAAGTGTGCCCCAGGATTCATGAAGCTTGGCGCAAGTATGGCATTAGCCTTGCACCGACCATGCAGCATGGAGATGGCGTAGCAGCACCATATGCATATTAATGAAGGCACACTGCTGCACCATCCACGTGCACAGGAAACGTGCATGAGTACAGGGGGCTTGTTTAAGTGCTGCACGGAGGTGTGAACATGTTGGCTACAGTTGCATAAACTAAAATGCTGACTAGTACAGCCTGCCTCTAATAGTAATCACTCCTGTCAGTCTCCGTAGATACTGAAATTTATGCAAAGCATACAAGAGAGTTCACTGAACCCCAAAATTAAATCACATGAGTAAACACAGAAGCACATAGCTGAATTTTGAGCACCCGTCCCTCGAACAATGAGATTTAAAACTC